>NW_024081944.1:0-675 GCF_003009895.1 Hyaena hyaena | reverse complement strand
TTCTCTCACCTATCCAACCATATTCTACCCTTTACCTCTTTGAAAAAAGCTTCTTATCCCTTCTGCCTGTTCATTCTATTTGCAATTGTGCCTCATCTCGCCCTGCCTTCTCTCTCTTTCTCTATGTTCCTCAACCAGCACTGCATACACACGGCTATTCAACTGTAGCTGGGAAATCCAGGTATATGCTTTAAACCGTTCTTTGTCCATCGGTTTTCTTCCTTTTTCCTTTTCTTTTCCCCTTTTTGACCCTTTTATGTATTTTATACTCCCTATTATTCGCCCTCCCTCCTCCGTCTTTTCTCTTAACTTTTTCGTTTTCCCTCTCGCTTTGCATGTTAGTTGAATTAGCCTGTGCGTTTGTGCGCTCCTGCTCCCTGTGTGTTTGTCTGTCTGTTTTCTTTTCCAGGGCTACCTCAAGAAACAAGCTAGAGTACAAAAAGGTGGAGAGTCCCAAATAGCACTACGAATAGGAAAATAAAATAACCAAGGTCCCAACAAGAGAGACCAAGACATGCCATTCAAAAAACACCCTCTGAAAGGATAGACCCTGGAAAGTCAAAGAGTCTTCTTGGATACAGCAGCGCTCATAGATACAGAGAGCATAACAGGTCTTTAAAACCAACAAGAGCCGGAAAGCTAACTAAAATGACGAAATGAAAGACCTCTCCTCCA